>NC_051161.1:150574447-150608623 GCF_013339745.2 Dermacentor silvarum
ACCATTTTTTCCAGCGCGCGTGTTGGTGAAACGCAATAACCCTTTCAGACGCCACTTTATCCTGTTGATTGAAAACTTACTTTCGCCACATTTCTTGCATCTTCTGAATCATAAAAAGCTTACAGCTGCAGAATAGATAAGAGTTTTCAATTCTTTAGTGAGTTTTGTCAAGTTTACAGAATGTGGACTCCACACGAAAACTCACTACAGGAACATCATATATAAGAACATCAACTATTTTGTGTATTGAAAGCTTGAAAAGCAACTTACACAGCCATTTGAATATTATGCCTGGTGCATGACATTGTGAAAAACAATGAAAGAAGTGAACCCCCTACATACAACAACATACTGACACCAAGCAAAAACACCCGAACGTCTACCTTCAGACTCATTTTACGAAAACATTTTGCACATGTTATCCAAAATTGCAGCACAATTCCAATCATAAGTGCTTAAAGATATATGCGGCACTTGTTAAATATGATTACTTTCATCGATGCTTTTGCTGTTGATGCACTATCTTGGTGTACACAATTGTGTACATAGCGTCTGAAAGGGATAATTTAATAAAAGTGCACGTCCTCGCATATTCTTGTGATGTTGCCTCAATGATTAAAAAAAAATCACGCGAGCGAGTACTAACATTTGCGGGGGTATTGCAAGCCACAACAAGGATATCATTCGGTGTCACGCCGTATTGGGAGATTTTGAACTATTATCAATCGCAAGTGTTGCCTTAACGTGCTTCTAAATACTATAAGCACATGGCTTTTCTTTGCATTTCGCCCGTAATCGAAATTCAGCCGCTTTGGCCATGAATGAAATCGCATCAAAGCTGCCGAGAAACCACAGCAACAAACGAACGGTACTTTTTTTTTGTTTTTTGAGTTCTGCGCGCTGATTACCCGACGAGGCGCAGGAAGAGTACAGGGACATGAATCGCACCGCAGAAAAACGAACGCGCTATCCAGCGCACGGCAAGCGCGGGGGCGGTAAGTAGCAGACGAACGGCGGCAAGCACCGCCCTTGCGCCTTTATGCGCGTGCTCCAAGTTTCAAAATCTCGCCAGCGGTTAGCGCTCCGCGTAGCGCCGGCCGCGCGCTCGCGTGTTCCCTCTAAAAGTGGACCGTACTGTACGACATAGCTGAAGGGGGCATCACTCCCTTAGAAAAGGCGGAACATGCTCCTCGTGTAGCTTAGTGCGAGCATCGCAATGTTATAGCACTTCAAGCACCCACACATTGGGTGAAAGAAAGAAAGAAAAAATCAAGTGACGCATTGAAGTGTGCGCAGCCCTCTTTCCGCGCGCGATATTTATATGCTGCTTTCTCCTTTCGTGGTCACGAGAACTGTAATGTGGTTAATTAAGGTGCATGAAAAACACAGGACACAAAACCTATCAATTTCCATGCAGTATTCTATATTTAGCATAACGAAACAATCGCTGCGCCGTCTACGAAGTCGACACGCGGACCCGAACGCTTTCTGCTTACCTTTCTGCTTACTTTTCTTTCGTATCCAAAACTCGCTTTTATTTACGGTTGACCGCCATTGGCTTTCCGTCCGTAAACTGAACCAAGCAGACCCTCCATATACCCCCCTCTGCGCCCAAATACAACAGATCCAACGTGCCCTGTTGGAATCTACATACTGGGAAACTTTCCTTAAGTGCATAAGCAGTGCTTTCTGCGCCATTTGTTTAGGGTGCCGAACCTTCCCTTGGAGGCACAGGTGCAACCACCGAAGCGGTTGCCAGGCGCTGCAACGCATGCGCAACGTGAGGCCATTTCCTCTCGTGCTCTTTCTTGTTTTACAGTAAAATGTTTTGCAGCGAAGCTGTTAAGGGCTCCGATGGCCGTGTTCACGTGTAGAAAAAAAAAACTCTGATTGGCCGTATTCTGTATGTGTAAGTGAAAGCGTGCGAGGGACGCGCGCTTTCACTCGGAGTGAATGCACGGCGGAGAGCAAACGCGACTTCTGTCGCGCGTAAGGCCGTAGGGGGGACGGGAAGGAGGGAGGGGAGGTGACGTTTAGCTGCGGCACCACATTCGTCTTTTGCGACCTGGCACAAGGGGAACTGGTGACTCAATCACAGTCTGAGAAGATTTAACAAAAAAGGCATGCTTTGACGGCGTTTTGTTTCATGATATTTGTTTATGGGCTATCATTCTCAAAATTCCGAGGAGCTGTATAAACTTGGACATGTAGCAGCACCAGCAACGCGCAGAACTGATGACGACGGCGGTGGCGTTTTGCCCGCGTTCGCACCAAACGCGCGCGGCGCTGGTGACGTATTTATGAAGAGCATGCCAACATTTGGCGTACACGTTATGGCGGTGTACCGTAGCGATCATAAGGCCATCGTCCCGGTGGTCACTAAATAACTGAAAATCACCGGATCATATATACTTCTGATTATTAATTAGTTCAAATAACCAATAGCACCTTCACATCTAATTGCAAAAACATAATTCTCACCATAGTACAGCTTCGCTGGTCTTCCATCTCCACCCCTGTGTAAGGGGTGACAGTTTTTTCATTGGGGTTTTAGTTTCGTTCCACAGACAAAATGTCCGTCCCGGTTCTGCTCCGGAACGAAAAAAAAGATCCATAACGGTTGATAGCGCTTTTGGTTCTCATGTAAAATTTTCAATGCCAAGTAACGATAAAAAAGTTATTTTTCGCAATGAGGGAATTACGAATTCTCAGATCATGCTCACTACCTCGAGTCAAGGCACTAATCATGATCTCAGAAGCAGCACGTCATGTAGTGTAGTCGCCGAAATATGAGGCTGCCATTCCAATAAAACGAACTTCAACACGCACAAACGAACGAGAAAACTTCGGTTACGAAGCATTGTACCAGTAGAAAACGAAACAATAAGCTCTTTAACGCGCTAGCCGAGGGTTTTGCTACGATGCCGATCTGCTAGTGCAACAAGCGGCAGGCTTAGATTAGTTTGTCGACCGGCTATCGCTCGCGCTATCCCTGCCTGAGATACACGCTTGCGCGTACCCCTGAGATACGCACAATGCTGACGCAGCCTGACGTCGATTTCTTTCGATTGTTGACTTTCGCCTTGAATCGAAAACAGATAAAGATATTTCGGTTTCACACCGAAACAAAGTCATAGCTAACGTTTCAGTTACGTTTTCATACCGGTCAAAAATTGCGTTTTAACAGCGAAGCTGTTCAAGCCAGCCGTAATTAGCGGTTCGTATCAAGAAACTTTCTTGCCGAAGCGGGATTCGAGCCCGCGTACCCCCGGTCCCAAAGCGAGCGTCTTAACCACTATAGGCTATACATCTTTTTTTTTTTCTTTATTGCCGGAACCTTCACTTAGCAAACACCAATTGAATCAATTTTTCCCAATGAAAGCAATACATAATTATGCATATACACATACTTTCAAACGTGCATGCATAAATGTTGTGCGGTCAGCCACATTTTGGCTGGCACTGTCCTCTCATGTTTAAAATTCTTTTAAAGTTGCGAGGGGCTCAATCCTCGTCAGACAATCGGGGGGGCATTCTTGATATTTAATTACGTCGATGAATTGGGAAACACCGTCCCGGAAAAGTAGTCGTGCAGACCTTCTGTCAGGCTCACAAAAAAGCCAGCCATTCGAGCCCGCCACAAACAGAGGCCCATTAGAATAATGATGTCCAATGGCAATCTTTCATTATTTTCTATAGTTTGAAATCTAATACCTAAAGCTTTAAGGGCAATTATTTCTGTAGTGTTCTTTGAAGAACGTCCCAAAAATAAACCGCTTCCCTGGAATGCAAAAAAAAAAACCTGGTCGATTATTTCCAGTTTAAATATAAGGCAGTTTGGCTCCCCAAGGTAAATAAGAACCCTTCTTTTGTAAAAAGGAGCGTACCGGCAAAGATCCGGTACGCAACCTAAAGAAAAAAGATTTTGTACCTGGCTGCACTTGTATTTTTTAACACGCTTTAAGACGTCATGTCCCTGTCCTCAACTGTTTATGGCTCTATACATAGGAACCGGTATGATCATGTCAAGTGTATCCCTGAATAATTTCTTCCGTGACACCGAACAAGGGTAATCATTAGAAAAATGTCGCAGTTATCCCCGAAAGGCGAAGCATCAATTGCGACAGCAAATTAGTAGAGAGTTATAAGTAGTAAGGATAGTAGTTTTTCAGCTGTATAAGCTTCGGCACGGCCGCTGAAGGCTTGGACATACAGGGGCACCAGGAACGTGCAGAACTGTTGTCGACGCCGTCGGCGTTTTGCCCGCGTTCGTACCGAACGCGCGCGGTGTTGGTGACTGTTGCCGGTGCCTCTGGGGATGTCTCGGAGGTTGTCGTCGAGATCAGAATTGGACACTCGTCGAGCAGCGTCGAAAGTCTTTAGCATCTTCTCGCCTCGCAAGGTTTTTATACAAGTACGCATTTGGTGCCGCAGGTAAACGTCTCCTCCCCTCCCTCCTTCCCGTTCCCCCACGGCCTTTCGCGTGGCGGAAGAAGTCTGGTTTGCTCTCCGCCTTGCGCTCGCTCGCCGGGAAAGCGCGCGTCCATCGCGCGCTTTCACTTGCATATACAGCATACAACGCGCGGCGACGATTTCATCGCCGTTGGACTTTACACGGAACCTCACGGTGACGGCGATGACGATGCCGACGGCAGAAGTCCGCTGGGAGTGTCCATATAATTGCTATCGCAATAAAACGTACGGACAGAAAACGGACACTGTCAACTACTTCCCTTAGGTACCCTCGAAGAGCTCCAGGCATAGTTAAATTGCTTACCACGTAACCCGGCAGATGTTTGCTCAGTCGCAACTGGACACATTGTGCGCGGAAAGGTGTCACGCACGTCTCGTAAGAAAGTGAACCTATTTACTAGCTGGTTCACATACAGCCACGCTAGGAGAACATCCATTTATGCGAACCATAGGATTTCGTTCGAGCGTCGTCGTCTTCGTCCACAGCTGGCGCGTTACGCTCGTGCTCTGCGAGGTGAAGAGGTTTTGCGCGCTATGACAGTGAGAGAGAGAGAGAGACATTCACGGAGCGGGTCTCCTGGAACGCGGTGTCGGCATTGGAACGCGGTGTGGTTGTTGCAAGCTGCGTTATGCAATGCGCAATAACGGCCGTAATTCCGATACGCGCGAAAAGAAATTATCATCATCATGAGTAATAAGTCGAAAAGTTCGCGCGCACTTGCGGAAGATGCTGGGCTACGATCGCCCAGCTTCGCTGTTTCAAGTGTTATGCGGCTGAGTGCAAGGTTGAGCGTTTTTTTTTTTGTATTTTTTTTGTTTTCGTTCCGTTCCGACACACGGCTCTCTCTCCCGTCTTATCGCGGCGCTCCGCGTCGCGGACCCCTCAAGGTCGATCCAAATAGGTCGCGAAGCGTCGGGCGAAAAGCGGTGCAAAACGAATTGTCACCGACATCAGCAAGGGTGGTTTGGGAACTGCGAGTGAAGCGCGACTGTTTGGAGGGAACAAACGTTGGGAAAGAATAAAGCGTTTTTAATTAAAGCGAGACACAGTTAGATTATTACAACGAAACCAAAATTTCTAATCAATTTTACATACGCATGGCGAGAAAAGAAGAGATAACTCTGTTTTACTTGATCATTATCAATAAATACCTTTTTTAAGCGCCCGCCGTAAGAGCGCGCACCGATAGCGGCGGGCGTAGGGTGCCTCGATGCCCAGCGCCGCCGTCCAGGGTGGAGACAACCCCGCTGGCGCCGCCTTATCGAGTCACACGAGCTGAGACTCAGCTACGCTTGCGTTCATAAATAGTGTTACTCGCGGCGCACTTCCAAGTGCTTTGCCTTGATGAGGATTTTTTTATCGGTATCGCATCTGCACATCTTTATAACCAATAGCTGTTAACTCGTCGAAGGTCCAAGACGTAAATGTATGGCGCCGGGAACATGCCCCAAGTTGCCTAATTCAATTTACATTTAACATGCCGTGTGTATGTTTGAAATACGCACTATTTTTTTGCGCTTCGATGCTTGGTATATAAGGTTTGCGACCCCCTGTGTGTGGAAGTTTTTCTTTTTCGCTGTATTTTGGTTTACACGTCACGCCTCCTTTACCGTAGCCAGCCACTCGCGCACGGTGGTTAGTTTCCCTTGCGTTGCCCGTGCTCTTCGCGTTCGTTGCAATTATTTGACGATATCTACACGCAATTTTGCTTTTTTTTGCCCACACAACTGTGTGCTGACAGGATTAAGCTGGTGTAAAAATAACTGCGATGTGAAAATAAGGTTTAGTTAGTGCTGTAGAGAAACATGTAACGTAACTTGTCTGTGTCAATCTTGCGTAGTACACACAAGAAACCAAACGATGCACAAAATACATTTACTTATAATGTCTAGTACAATCAATCATGAAAGAGATATGTACATGAAAAATTATATGTACTGCGTGGCGCCTGAAGGTTATGTTGAAAGACGAGATAAAAACAAATTCGCAAGGTAGGCTTGACACACAATTCGGGATAGTGAGAGTTTTTTTTAAATTTATTCATTACATGGGGGGGGGGGGGGGGGTTCAAGTGAGTACATCAACCTTATTACACACAATATAAATCGAAAACAAGAATGCAAAGAAGAAAAAGCAACCGCGGGTAATATTAATCAATATATCCAGTCAGAATACATCAGCTACCGTCGAATACGTCACATCAGCCAAACACATCGTTGGCGAGTACAGAACATTTTATAAATAACCATTAGAACACTGATAACTACATTGAAAAAATAAACAACACTGCATACATATCGCGTACAAAAACCGTAAATGAAACTAAGACAGTCAAATACAGATTAGCAATGTTTTTCACTTCGAAAATATAGTCCATGATGATGTAGGGCTGTTGACTTTAACAGACGGCACCCATCCTGTCGATTTCCCTCGTACTGGTCCTCTTCAAAGTGTTTCTAAGTACAAGTAAAACAACAAAAGTAATTATTGATATGAACAGTTGCCTTGTAAATACAGAGAACCCATTACAGTGCTTAAAAATAAATTTTCGCAGAAGTAATGCTGTATTACCTCGCTTCACACGTTTCGAAGAAATGCACAGGCTACAACAGACACCATGCCAGAAAGCGCCGAAAAATTCTGGTCCCATGACACCTGGGCATACCTTGCACAGGCATTTAAAGACCATCACAGTACCCACTACGATCGGGAATGAGCACGAATGACCATCAGCTTACGAGCACCACGCTACAAATATATTCGTCTAAAAAATCAGCTATATAACGTAACAACCTGAGATCCGCAAGATATCTGCTGAGAATCGAGAAAATCACAATGCTTCGCTTGCCACGTACACAACAGCCGCTCTCCCCAGAAGAAGCACTGCGTTCTTTAGTCCCAAATAACCAGTAGCGAAAAAAGAAACTGAGGGAAAAAAAAAAGAAACAAGAGACACACAATGTGTGCTTCCCGTGAAAAAGTAAAATAGGTGGTTTACATGACGATTTGTAGCTAATGTAAGGCTATTTCGCGGCGAAGCATTTTCGTCAGTTCTTAAAATAAGGGTACTACTCGCATAGACTGCGCTGATCAAAACGGCAAAAGCCTATGCGACGCGCGCTCGCAAACCATAGGCTACTAAGACAGCATCGGTGCAGTGCTTAGTTCGTGAGCGAACGTACGTACGTGAGCGAGGATCAGAGAATACTTTCTTATTTATGAAAAACACGATGCGATAGTCTAAACTTTATTGACACTTACCTCGCAAATGTAGGAGCTATCCGGTGCACTTGGGAACCCAACAGCCCGTCATGTCGACTCGATGCACTTCACAGGCTTGTCATTCATGCGGCTGAACACTGTCCAGCAAGTAGAAGCGTCAGCGAAACATCCGCGCGCACTGTGTCTCGAACTAAGCACCGGCACCAAGCACTCGCAACCGCTCGCTGTGACTCAAGATGGCGTCGCAGAGTGAAAGCGGCGGCGCGGGTGCGGTCAAAGGATGGCACCACCCTGAACGGCGGCGCTGGCATCGAGGCACCCTAGGCGGGCGTAGGGAGCCTACATGAAAGAGCGCTTGCATGTCGGCTCCCTAGGCGGGCGTTGGCGCCGCTATCAGGGTGGCGAATCTTCCTATACCTCCCATTGCTTCTCCTATAGCAGACGCTCAGTCGACGCTAGCGCCAAGACACACTTCTGTTATGCCCTAGCGGATGGATGACGGTACTATGGTGGCGAAATAAAGAAAGAAAAGCGGCGCGATTTTTGTATACCCTCCCCCTTTCGCTACAGCAGTTTTTTTTTTCTTTCTTTTTTTATGATAACGTTGTTCCGCTCTTTTCTCCTTTCTCTCTTGACTTTCCTATTCGTCCTCGCATGCCTCGCCTCACCCTCCCCTCATGCCACGCGCAATGATCTTTCTTTATTTCTTTGGCTGTCCGCGGCGCGCTTTTTTTTTTTTTTTCTGTCGCGGGCGTTTTTCTGTCGCGGGCGTTTTCTGTCGCGAGCGCGCGCTCCGCGCTCCTCTGCTGCCCGGCCGCGCCATTCGTGCTGCGTGCTTGTGCGCAGTGGATTCTTGTTGCGCTTTCATGCACACAGTCCCGTTCATTCTTAGTGTCAAGGCAGCATGTGCCCAAATTGTATTTTAAAATAATTACACTTACAACTCAACAGTTCTTTGGACTCAGCTTATTGTGTTCGTTTGCGAAAACCAGAATTGGAGAAGACAGTGCAACAAAACGCGGATGGTGTTTCATGTACGCACATGTAAAAACATTTATTGTAATTGCTCTAATGGCCAATGCGCAGAATAGCTTCTCACGACCTGCTTCTCGCTCAGTCCATAAAATCCACCCCCGTGAAGTGCGCCGAGCATATTCTGCGGTTGTTGGCCTTGTCTCTGGGCGAAACCATGAGGTCCATCCTTCCAGCGTAGGTTAAAAACGCTTCCATACTGAAGAAGAGTGAAGATCATAAATTATAACATCGCTGTTGGAACATACAAAACTGAGCTCGTTTCGCGTAGCGGCAGAGTACTAGTTGTGATATGTCAACCTTAATTCTAAGAAACGCATCTTTAAACGCTGGCGACCAATTAGCTAGAAATAAGTGCAAAGCGCACACCCACACACGCGTTCCTTGCAATATGCACAGGTGGTACTATATTTATCAGAAGCTTTATGTTCGCTGCTTGTTGACATAACGATTTACGGCATCGTTGCGGTGTTTTCAAATCAGCCAACTGTTGCCTCACCACCGCACAGCCATGTACGACTGCGCACAATCACTATCACAAATAAAAACCCGGAAGTAAACAGCACAGTGCTCACCTGTTGTCTTTAGGGATGCGGTATAATTTCACGTCGCATGGCTCACTTCGTCTTGATGTGTTCGTACACCACTGAACCACACACGAACAGCGACAGCTGCGAGACATGGCGGAAAAAAAGCCGACAAACGTACAGGGTCGTCCACTCTTAGTACGAACACGGCGCCACGTGGCCACGCTCCGCAGAGCGCCAGCGCACACGGCGCGGCCGCGCATCGAAGCTAAGCGGCGCAGGCGCACAAGGGCTTGGCGGTGGGGCTTAGTGTCGTCTGCTAAAGTGCGCGAGCGCGCTGTGCTTTAAGGTGGATACACACGCGAGGGCAAAATCCCGCCTGCTCCGCGGACAAACAGTGACGTCAGCACTTGAATCCGGCGCAGCCGAGTTAGGTCGCATTCGCACAGCCGGACCGCCGTTTTGCGGAATCCGCGTGCTTACTCTCGACTCCAACGTTTATTAGCAGCTGCGCGTTTGCATACTCGGCGTGCCCTATATGCCATAGTGCTATGAAACCCTCAACAAGAACCAAAAGAGTGATGGTTGCCTCGTCACTTAGCGTTTGATTGTGCCCCTCACTCATGTTGAAGTCACGCAGGCTGCGTGGTCTGAGTAATTAGAAATGCGCGCTCAACCACGACTCGCCTGTCCCGCTGCATCACAACAAAATACGCGCGGTCACTGCTGCACAACGAAATCACACGTGGCTCCAAGCCGATAACACGCCATCATAGCCACGCCAATGCGTCCGATGTTGACAGATTTGACGCTGACTACGCTAAATTGAGGTCAGACGACCGCCAAACGGACGGATGGAAATACCGGCGAGCATTTTCAATCCGGACCGCGAGCGGAGGAGCCCGGACTAGGCGAGGGCGGCACGTTTTGATGACGCGCGCGTCACGTGATACGCCATCCGCTGCGAAAATTCCTCCTCCGTCCGGTCGTGTGAATCCACCTTTAGCAGACAACAGGCGGCACATACACGTCTCGCTTGCGCGCTTTAGCAGACGACACGAAGCCCCGCCTCCAAGCCTATGTGCGCCGGCGCCACTTAGCTTCGATGCGCGGCCGTGCCATGTGCGCTGGCGCTCCGCGGAGCGCGGCCACGCGGCGCCGTGTTCGTACTAAGAGTGGACGACCCTGTACAACGGTAGGTCACCACACGGACCACACTGCTAGCACGGAAGGCGAAAAACTAACCGTAAAATGCCAGAAAAAAATTTTCTGCCATTTTGGCCGTTATCAGCACGGCTGACGACGAGCGCGGGCCGCCGATAGTTGAAGGCGAGAGAGAAACGACAAAGTTGAGAGAGTGTTGACAAGAAAAAAAAGGAAAAGCGATTTTGGTTCCGCATCCATCTCATGGATGGCGCTGCAATTCGCGTGGACAAAAAACGAGTGGAGTTTCCGGCGCTGCCGCTATCACTTGCCATGCAATGCAGCTCTTGAAGTGTGCAGAAAGGCGCCCTCGTAAAGTTCACCTGTTATCACTACGCCCCCCCCCCCCCCTCACATGTTGTGTTGTTTTACTTGTCGACGCTTGTCTCAATTTGGTGACGCGGGTAGTTGTATTGTTTCTTAACCTGTTCAGTCAAAAGGAAGGAGTTGCGACGGCCAGATAATTGTTTACTTTAGTAGTTTTCGTGCGACAGCGCTGGCCGGTGGGCTTGGGCCGCTTGGCGTCCGATGAAAGGACGATCACTCTACGCCCAAAGCGTTCGTCGGCCCCAAAGAAAGTGTGTTCTGTGCAGGGATGCGATTTTGCCACCCGTACGGCCATAGTGCCTAGAATATATTGTAAGTATATTCTAGGCACTATAGTACGGCTGACCTTTTCCTGCATCACTTTCCGCGCTGAAAGCTCGGAACGCCCATAAAGCTGAATGGCGGGGCATTTGAATATAGAGCTCTAATGACAGACCTCCGAAAACCAATTACGCGCCTTTGAGAACAAAATGACGTCACTTCTGTTTTTAACGGTTATGTCATTACATTATTTTTCTTCCGTCGGAAGTGTTCCCTCCTCACACAGATGGCCCTAAGGCCCATGAACCGTCAATGAACCGCCATGTTTTGAATGTATGGGCTTCTATGGAAGCTTCGCTACCAGGTATACTTACCTTGGCCCCCTCGCGCTCTGCAGCAGCGGCCAGCCACGCGCATTCGCAGTCCGGCTTCTTCCTTCTACCTTCCACTGCTGCGGGCGTAGTGTGAGCCAGCGCTCCTAAATGGCGTTGCCGTCCCAGTAGCCGAGTCTGAGCTTTTCGGCGATTTCGGCGAGAACGCACCAGCAGCAGCAGCCACCGCCAGCAAGACAGGCACCGGGCGATTCGTAAAGAAACTTTCGCTTTAACAAAGAGGTCCGACCAGCAGCGTAGCCAGGCAGGACGTACACTATACTGTGCACAGTTTACCGCAACAAAACCAGTACCCACCTGAAAAAACTTGCTTGGCACGAAGTTATTTTTGTTCATGTCACTATGCAATGGTGTTTTTCAGGCGCCACGGGAACCTCGTGCAGCGAATGCACAAACACAATCTTGTCGTGTCTCCGTGACTTTCGCAGGGCGAATTGCATGTGCAGCTTTCTTGTTCGCTGGTTGTTGGTGCAGCCAGCTACGGCACAGTGCCGCCCGAACGAATAAGTTTTGTACATGGCGCTCAACAGATGTGGTATGAACACGTCTAAAACAACCAGCTCAGCAGGCGCGGCAAGAACACTGAACTACATGCGAAGTGCAGCCATTTTCTTCCATGTGCCAGAGCCTTCACTAGAAGGCAGCAGCTCTTGTCGTGGGCCGACACTCGCGCTACGAGGCTATCAAATACGTAGTCTATGTGAATTTAAATCGACAGTTCTGGTCACAGTTTTAGCGACCTTGGGGTGGCATTTCACATAATTTTAACGACCTTTGTGTCCCAGTTTTGCGACATGGTCGCACAAAAGTTGGCAACAATGAAAGTGACTACACTGGAGCTGAAGTATCTATACAGCCAATGAATCGACCATGTGCTGCCTTAGATGCCGACACATACCACCTCGTAAACATAACTATTCGGCACATACCTGTTCGCCGTAAGTTCAGAGATGGCGCCGTGCTCACTTTTGTCGTAAACTCACTGGCATCTGGTAAGTACTGCAACCGCAGGAGCTGTGCTGCTGTTGCCACCTTTGGTCCGACGCTTCTCTCTGGCGACAGCTGCTCAGCTATGTAGCTTCTCTTTCAGAGGTTTATAATATCACAAATCGACACATTTCATCGTCCTTTACATAAAAGGTGAGAGGTGCATCTACTATGCGTGCGAAGCAGTGCAGATAAGTACGATCGGAAGATTTTTACAGGTGCCAAATTGCATGAAGCGTGACTAGCGACAGGACAGGCGCTCGAGTGGCCGTCCTTTCCTTTGTTCTGCTTCCCGATGCGTTTTGTGCTCGCTGGCAAGCTATCGAAGGATTATACTAAATTACTTAACAGCGTGCGTAATTACGTAACAGTACTCGTGTTTTGAGCATTTTATACGTCGGGGACTACGTGAACATCGGGTTTGTTTACGCAGACTTAGCTGATTTCTTCCGCTTCTGAACTTCTGATTGGCTGTGCTAGAGTACGCCTGAGAAAAAGACAGGCGCCCACAGCCAATCAGCACTTCAGCAGCAGACGAAATGGGCACATCCGCTAGGTGGACATGCTCCCCCCCCCCCCCCCCCAGGCGTGTCAGAACGCTGACGTCATGGGTGCTGCCAATGGCGTTGCAGGCATCGCACCTAGACGCTGCACGAGAAGAGATCGACGGACCGTCGGCGTTAATCACCGCCCAATGAAATGTTAGATAAGGCTTGCTTGAGGTTCACTGCTGAGACCAGGGCACGCGCTCACACCAACGTTACTCTGTAACGTCGCCCACTATTGCGTGTCTCGCAATCATGCGTAGGCTATTGCACGTAAAGCCCCAGAATCTTACTTGAAATTTAAAGAGAAAGAACTGTCTTAAGTTTTCAGATTTAGTTGTATGTATTTTTCTAGTCACCATATACGAAATCGGGCATTTTCTGTCATCTGTCACCTTCGCGAGATGATCCTTTTATTGCGATAGCAATTATATGGACACTCCAAAGCAGATTTCTGCCATCGGCGTCGCCGTCGTCGTCGCCGTCGCCGTTGCCGTGAGGTTCCGTATGACGTCAATGGAGATGAAATCGTCACCGCGCGCCGAACGCTGTATGTGCGAGTGAAAGGGCGCGAGGGACGCGCGCTTTCACGAGGAGTGAACCCACGGCGGAGAGCAACCGCGCGTTCCGCGCCGTGCTCCCTTAAGGGAACAGGGTAGGGCCTATACCTCCCATGTATTTTAGCCTATGTTTGTGACCCCTTTTCTGGGGATCTGCTAGGCGAAAAATACTCATTGTGGTACCATTGGATTCAGCTCTTTGTGTTCTTTTTACTGAACTAGAATTATTGTTATATATAGCATAGTTATTTTTTACTTTTGTTTTATTGCGATAGCAATTATATGGACACTCCAAAGCAGATTTCGGCCGTCGTCGTCGCCGTCGCCGTCGTCGTCGCCGTCGCCGTCGCCGCGAGGTTCCGTATGAAGTCAATGGAGATGAAATCGTCGCCGCGCGCCGCCGAACACTGTATGTGCGACTGAAAGGGCGCGAGGACGCGCGCTTTCACGGGGAGTGAACCCACGGCGGAGAACAAACGCGCGTCCTGCGCCGTGCTCCCTTAAGGGCTGCAGAAGTAGGTGTCTCTTTCCTCCTTTACAATAGATGTAGAGCAAACGCGCCTTCTTGCGACGTGCGAAAGGCCGTGGGGGGAGGGGGGGGGGGAGGGGGGCGAGGTTTAGCTGCGGCACCAAGTGCCTATTTATATCAGAGGCTCCGGCAACAGTCACCAACGCCGCACGTATTTTGTGCGAACGCGAGCACAACGCCGACGGCGTCGACAACAGTTCTGCGTGTTGCCGGTGCTCCTGCATGTCCAAGTTTATACAGCTGATAAAGCTACTATCATTACTCCGTATAGTTCTCTAGAAATTTGCTATCGCAATTGATTCTTCACCTTTCAGGCGAAACTGCGACAACTTTTTAGTGGATGCCCCCAATTTTCAAGCCAAAATGGGCACTAAGAAACTTGTCAAACAAAATTGCCTATATTAATTTGCATTATTCTAGTTCAGTAGACTCTGCCTTAGGTGCTCTTGGTGGTGGCAAAAAATAATATTCCTATCTCTTGTGGTTTCAGAAAAAAAGGGTCAAACGTCGAAAAAAAATGATGTTTTGTGATAATCGGCCTCGAAGTAAAAAAAGCGTTTTATTACAAACTTCCGCTCTGGAAAACATACTGATGTATCAGTTCAGTAGCCACCAGCCAGATAGTCATCTGCACAGTCGTTATTTTTTTTTTTTTTGTCTGCTGCCTTGCTTTCCGGGCCTCTTTTGTAACTAGCTGTGTAGCCCTGCATGCAAAGGAAAGTGCACCTAAGGCATACACAATCCTCAAATTGACCTCATAGAGGCCCGAAGATGTCCGTTTCGAAGTCTCAAATTGGTGTGCCGAACAACACTTTTCACAAGTGAGACAGTAGGTACAGGCGACGCCAGATCTTCGACCTGCGTTCTCAACGAGCTCCAAGGCCCCACCGCACACCTTAGACACACCGTTTTCGGCAACGGTACAGGATAGGAGGTCGACGTCAATTAGGGCATATCCGCGGTCATTACCACTTCCGTTGAGCTTCTGCATGCGTGCTGCTGAGTGCGACAGTTTGGAAGAGGACGTACACGGGGTAGATGCTGCGCTCGGCGTCGGAGTGCGTTGCGGGGACTCGGCGGTATGCGGAAGCGACTTAGGCCGATTACCGTGAAAGCGACGCTTTTGAAATAACTGCCTCTTCTTCGTCATTTGAATAACATTCGAACTACAGTCTCAAGGTAAACAATAAGTTACCTTATTCATGGAAGCAAGCTGAACGGCAGGAGCAAAATAACACGACGGTAGCAAAAGAAAGCGCGTCTTGAGTGATACCGACAGCGTCTAAGGATTTATTTGGCTAAAAATACAAACCAGCTTATTGATGTTGCCAGACAAAGATAAACCATTCCGCTGAATCTAGAGAAAAGCTGCGTTTTTATTTATTTTTTCAACACAGGAGCGGTACCGATCACGTAAAGCTATTAAAGGGGGCGTGGCCGGATACAACCTAGGTTTCGGGAAAGGCCATTTTTCTGGCGAATAAATGGAGCACGCGCTACAGACACCGTCAGAATTGTTCAGGAAAGACTGAAATTTGCAAATATAAAAAAAAACAAAAAATCAAATTTTTTTCCAAATTTTGCCCTACCCTGTTCCTTTAAGGGCTGCAGAAGTAGGTGTCTCTTTCCTCCTTTACAATCACCATATATGTAGAGCAAACGCGCCTTCTTCCGACGCGCGAAAGGCCGTGGGGGGGGGGGGGAGGCAAGGGAGGGGAGGGGACGTTTAGCTGCGGCACCAAGTATCTATTTATATCAGAGGCTCCGGCAACAGTCACAAACGCCGCACGCATTTTGTGCGAACGCGGGCACAACGCCGACGGCGTGGACAACAGTTCTGCGTGTTGCCGGTGCTGCTGCATGTCCAAGTTTATACAGCTGATAAAGCTACTATCATTACTCCGTATAGCTCTCTACAAATTTGCTATCCCAGTTGATGCTTCGCCTTTCAGGTGAAACTGCGACAACTTTTTTTCTTTTCAAGATCGATCTTTGCAGCCTTGTTGCTTGTCGATAAGTCGGCCAGCCTCTCGAGGGTTCGTGATGAAAGTAGTTTCGCGTAGGTCATGATTTTATTATATGTTGCCTTTGGTATAATGTTGAGTTGTAAGGGGGTATAGACTTTTTCATCGGGCGAGGAGGAAAGGGCGCACGACGAGCCTTTCCTCCTCTCTGGCTTGGGCGAGCCGGCGCGGCGCGGCTTGAATGTGTTGCCGGTGGCGCGCTGCGGAACGATTCGGATGTGTTTTAGCTAGTTCTGAGTGCAATTTACGGGATGTCAGTTCTTACGAGGTCGTCGAACAACCACTGCGTAGCCTTTAGGTGGAGCAGTAGCTACAGTATCTGGAAATTTCTCTTGGATGTGCAAAAATGCGAGGCGCATCACTAGCCGCGGTGTGTGTATGTGTTGTGAACTATGTTGGATATATCGGTTTTCACTCGACAAAGAGTTGTTGTAAAACATTTGCATCAGCCACCGGCATTGATCTCAGGCATTTTAAGTCTAGTAGACTTCAAATCACTATGTCTACGTTAGCCTCCTGCAAGAGGCCGAAGGCTTTGCTCAACACAGCGAGCTCTGTGGTTGGCAAACCAACATGATACACACAATTGCTTCGTGCTTAGATCGGCATTCCCATTTTTGCCCTGTAAGGTACAATATACAAAGGGGATCGCATAAAGAGAATCCAACAGCTATTTGCAAATTCACAATTTCCGTAACGTGGGTGAATGTGTCGTAAATGACTGAACTTGGGACATCGAAAAAAAAAGAGAGTTCATATGTCCTCATTTTGCGGCACAATAAAACAGAACACGGGATAACGACGCAATAAGACTCCGCATGGTCGTGCCGCATTCTTGGACCACTTGGACCATACGCTATATAGAACAAACAGATCTATAGCACAGCATTTAGTACTGCCTCGGACGCTCGCGCAGTATGCAGCTGGTCGTTCGACCACTCGAAAAGTGTGATTCACACTGTACAGTATGCAGTTATTATTAACCAAACTATTTTATTTGTGGGCGGAAACCTTGCCCAGCAAACAAGGCAGTCGCCCAGTGTATCTACACATAACAACTTGAACGCTTGAAAAAGTAAACAGCACGACTTATTCTCCAGCAGAACGGCACCCACGCTGTTAGGATAGTCAAATGTTTCGTAACTACTCGTTGCAGCTAAACCAGAGCTTAGAATTACAGTGCTGAGAATGCTGCAGTAAGGTAACAATCGTGAAACGAATTTTCAGAAATACCTAACTGATATCCGAGGCCGATTGTAAGCTCAAACAAACGCGCCCACCTCGCGCTGGGTGCTCCATCCGCCCTAACACCAGCAGTTTACTCCAGCCGCTTAATTACTTCAGACTTAAATTCCTTCATTAGGCTTCACAGGACCATTCCCCACGTAGAAGACACCATTTCATGCTAAATAGACCGCGTGAGTGCGAAAAAATCCACCAGAAACTGCCGCCGAGCGCATACCACAGCATACAACACGGGCGTTCGCCCAAGCCAGCAAGCCAACTGCCCATAGATGGCGCCACTGCCTACGCAATGGCGGCGCCCATGAAAAAACGGTCTATAGGCTGCGTGTGGTCCCTTCATTGCCCTGCACACACTCGCACACTTTCACCACTGTTACGATTGTGTAAGACTAATTCTTGGGCATTAGTTACAGTGCGGGTTCGGTGCTTTCGCTGTGTTTGTCGAGCTTTGAATGTCCTGTTTCTTCCGTGATACGTTATTGTAACGGATGCTTTATAGCGTTCTGCTTTAAACAGCTACGCTTCTCTCCAATGCTCGAGTGCTAGCGGCCTTTGTAACTATACAATGGCGCTGCGGCAAACGGCCGCGCCGCCACCCATTCACGAAACCGAAGGCGAGCAGTGACCACACGTAGGCAATACTTCCATAAGACTTCTTGGTTTATAGCACTGAAGAGACACGGACGAAGACTAGAAGCAGACAGGATTAGTGATCCTGCTTAGTGATCTTAGTGAACTGCTAGAGCAATCGGTGCGTGGTGCCCCACTGCAGAAATCAGTGACGACGATACTTCATAGGCATGCCCTTTGAAACGGGTTTGCGACAAATAGTCACCTAGTGAGCTCCGCTAATCAAGTATTCTATTTTTTGTCTAGCACTTCGTCTATATCTCTATATTCTTTCTTCTCTCTCTTAAAACCTCTATATCTACTTTGTACAGTTACCTGCACATATGCCTGTAACGGGTCCGGTCCTGTCAATCTCTCTCGTACCTTTTTTCCACCAATACTCTAAACGTATCTTGCTTATCTAGACTGCTTACCGGTTAATGCTTCCATCAATTTTAAATCCCAGCGCTTATAGAAGTTGGGTGATTTCGACGGGTATCGCTGGGCGAACACCTTCGCACTCTATTAGGATGTGCTGAGTTCAATGCGTATTTAAGGAAGTTAATAGTCACCCACCTCCAGTTGTGTTTTCAATTGAGGGAATTTGTATATTTAACGCAGGTTTAACAGGGACATAAGTTAACAGGAAGGTGGAGGCTTGGAATAATTGTACATCTATTGACGATTATTGCCTAGAGAAACATAGCAGAAAAAAGAAACTTTTTCTTGCGCAGTTTTGGTTTTGTGTATGAAGTATCTAGATAATGTTTTCGGCCGGCATTAAATTAAAGGCAGCAAACGTAATTATCTGGCTATAAAGGAAGTGTAGTATAAGGCAAGTGAAATGCACGCCCATGGGACACATACGGAGACAGCTGTCTGTACGAATTTCAAATGAAGCCATAGGTGACTTAGGGTGAAGCCCACTTCCAGATTTCTACCTGGTGTTTCCTCCTGTTAGATACGCACCCTTTCCCGGAATCACTGAAGTTTCCCCGCCACCTCAAAAGGTCGTCGCATTCCGATTAGGGGTGCCGAGGCGCATCAACCACGCTACCGGACCCGTAAGACACGTTGGCGACACCCCCCCCCCCCCCCCCCCTCATGCGCCTCACGTCAAGCTATTGCCTCTCATCCTGCTTGACTCTTCCCGAAAGTGCAACGGGACACGGGCACGGTTTCAGGCAGGAGGCCTTGGTCGAGAGCAAAGCGGTTTTGCAGCTCTGGAGTGTCGTTCCGAGAACATCCCGTCTCCTTCAGCCGAGCGCTTCCAGGCGAGGAGGCAACGCCGGAGGCAAATCAACCATCGGGCAATGGAGCCCTCGGAGCGTCCCCATTGGCCGAATATGACGGCACTTGCACGGGCCAATACCAGGGGAGGAAAATGATGGGACCCCGAGGGACCTCAATGGGCTTCGAGGAATTCCCAGAGACCCCCAGAGACCAAAGGGGTTAAAAGAGCGACGAATCGAGGAGAGGTAGATGGTTCCTCTTCTTGCCACGGGCCGCAGCGTCCGATTTGCTGCCGGTCATCGATCACTGTACGACTGTTCATTACTTTGTATATTAGCACTGTAAATAATGTAAATAAACCCTCCAATTTCTCCCAAGTCCGCCTCAACGTCCCCCAACTCCCGCAACCAACGCCTGCCAGATCCAATACTCCCTATTACTGGGACAAAGGTTCCAGAAAATATATTTTCCTTTCAGTAAGTGTGCTTATTCTGAATGGGTTTTGCAGATTTAGATATAAACTAAACTTTTTTTTCGGCTGTTTATATGTGCTGTCATTGAAGGGTTAAGGTTCATTTAACAAGAAAAATGTGCTGCAGCCAGTAATATTTCTTGTTCAACCACTGTTATTCCATTCAACGAAATATCTGTCGGGTCCTGTTGACTTCACGTCAATTTCGAACTCGCACGCAATGCGTGGACTCGTGGATAACCAGAGTGACAACAAGACCTGTTGCCGATCGATTCCGCGTGTTCTGGTTGTTACAGGCACTGGAAGCCCCGGGTTCATGTAGCAGCAGGGCCGAGCGCAGCGCGTGGCCTCGAGTCTCCGCCCCGGCGGTGTTCTTCGCCATCTTGGCCCTGGTGGTGCTGGTCGTGCTGGTGATGCAGTACGCGTTGCGCTACGGCGACTCCGCGGCGGACCCGGCGTCGCTGGTGTCCAAGTGCGCGCCGCCGTCCGTCTGCTGGGAAGAGCTGCAGGTGTTTCTGGCCACGCTAAGTTCCAGCGTCAAGCCGTGCCACAACTTTGAGTCGCACGTGTGCGGCCACGTGACATGGAGCAGCGAGATGACTCAGGAAACGCCCGACGACATGCGCTTCCGCTGGTTCCTGCAAGGATCTCGCTTCCTGGACCAGTACAAGATGCCCGCTCGTGAGTGCCACTCCGCCTGTGTTTCTGGTTCGGGAATCCTGTTCTGCTTGATGATCTCGCCACACACAGCACATACACAAGTGTAGGGGTGCCGTCATGTAAGACACTTCAGATTTTCATTAAAGGAAAATCCAAAACTGTATTGGACGTACGCGCGAACAATACAGTTTGTCACCTTAGAGATACGGCGGAATGGCAGATGTATTTGGAGAACGCTCTTCCGAAACGGCACTTCGCTAGGCTTCGCACAACATTCAGAATAATACAGTGGTTAAAATACCTACTGAAATGCTTATTATGCACGCCTGCCTTACCATCATCACATGTGCGAGCTAGGAACCTGCACAAACAAAGGAAAGGAGTGCGTTGCGGTTGCGCATTTTGATGGCAATCGGTGCAAACGTGGCGGAGGATTCGCAATTCTAATGAAAAAAATGTCGCAGTTTCGCCCTAAGGGCGAAGCAATGAATGCGATAGCAACACAGCAATGTCATACGAAGTAAGGTGAGCGGCTTTGGTAGCAATATGAATTGTAGTAAACATGAGCTGATTAAGTAAGCAGGTGTGCTGCGGCGTAAGTAGACCGACATGAAGAGAGACTCGATGGCCACGAGAAGGCGCGTGTGAAACGGTGGTGTTGATGAGAAGCGCTTCCCGTGGGCAGCGCGTGCGAAGGGACACACCTGTAGTGCTGCACTGCCGATCCGGGCAGCATTGCATGTGTAGCGTGCATTGGAAAATGTGGCCCGACTATTGCTAACTGAATGAACAAGCGTGGTGTGAGCGCGCACAAACATAAATAGATCACACTGAATGACTGCAGACAACGACCGTCAAAACTCTGGCAGCAAGCGGATACGCCGTAGCGGCGAAGATACGTGCGGGCTATCGCTTCAACGGAAACTGAGCGGCGAATGCACGGCGCATAAAGGTCAGAGCCGTGTGGAGATAAGAGACGGTGCGAGCGACCGATGAGCGCGGTTCTTGGCAGAGTGGAAATGCGCCCCCCCCCCCCCGATCCCTCCGGCGCTGGCTTCCCGCTTCCTTGCTTGCGCGTCGGAGATTGAGTGCGTTCGCTCTCCGTGATAGCGTCCGTCCCCGCACGCTTCCTCTCGGGCATACGGCACGCGGCGAAGATTTTATCTATAGGGAACCTCACGGCGACGGCGACGACGACGGCGACGCAGACGGCAGAAATCCGGTTGAAGTGTCCATATAATTGCTATCGCAATAAAAGGCGTTTACGAGTGCCTCCAGGAATTATTAACACACAATACAGGACAACAGATTAGCGCAGAACGTAGGTATGGCGCTCGAGAATCGGCCTTCTAAACGCCGAAATCAGCAAAAATAATGCAGCAGCTCCCCTAACAGTCTTAAGGTTATTGGTTACTATGAGAACAGGGATGGAAAATTGGCGAGCTTCAGCGATGGCGTTGAGGTAACATTTCCGCCTGCTACGGTTCGTTCCCGGGTTTGATTCCCCGTGAGAAATGCTTTTAAATATTTTTTACCAGAGTCTCTGACTTGGCGAAGACATTTTCGCCACTTAGATCTGATAATGGCAAATGATAGCAAGTAATACGTCCTCACGGCCGCTCCAAAGCAATATCTAAAAATTGGAGAACGCTTAAGCTTCATCTTTACGAGTGGAACGCGATATCGTTATCGGGACCCGTTCGCATCGCATTTTTGTCTGAGTAGGCTTCACTGCAACACAGAATGTTGAAAACACAGCTTACAAAGACCAAGCTTACACCGATCCTTTTAAAGTCGGTGGTTTGCCGCGTTTGATTCCCCGTGAGAATTGCTTTTTTTATATTTTTTGGCCAGTGTCTCTGACTTGGCGAAAACATTTTCGCCACATAAATTTGATAATGGCAAATCATAGCAAGCAATACGTCCTCACGGCCGCTCCAAAGCAATATCTAAAAATTGGAGAACGCTTAAGCTTCGCCTTTACGAGTGGAACGCGATATCGTTATGGGGCCCCGTTCGCATCGCATTTTTCTCTGAGTAGGCTTCACTGCAACACGGAACGTTGAAAACACAGCTTACAAAGACCAAGCTTACACCGATACCTTTAAAGTCGGTGGGTTCCCGCGTTTAATTCCCCGTGAGAATTATTTTTTAAAATATTTTTTGGGCAGAGTCTCTGACTTGGCGAAAGCGTTTACTACTTAGATTTGTTAATGGTAAATTATACAATAAGTCTTTACGGCCACTCGAGAGCAAGCGTCAACGCCAATCATCACGTCTTCAAAGCAATTTGGATGAACTATCTATATTTCTCGACCTATTTAAGGCCTTCCACACTATTGATCACACAATTCTTGGCGCTATGCTCGAAGCCATTGGAATAACAGGTCCGCGACTACTTCTAATCCGCAGTTACTTACAAGATAGAAAACAAGTCGCTAACATTTCTGGGTACTACTCTAAAGAAGATACTACTGTACTGAAGAAGAACGAGCAGTATGCACTGCTTCAAAAAAGACGACGACGACGAGTTGGTCGAAGCCGTGTGCCTGTGTTGCCTGCGCTGTGTAACCTCTCGCAGCAGGGCTCTACGCTCTAGTTAATTAAACTAGAGTGACTCTCTACATTTGGTAGACGTGTCTACATTTGGCAGACATCTGGGCCCTTTACCGACCTGGAACTCCGCAGCCGGACGCTCCCTCCCGTTTCTGCCATGCCTGAGGACGCCCAGCAGCCCGATCCTCCCCGGGCATCGCCTGTTGTCTGCTCCGGTGCTCTACGCCACCGCGATCCTCCTGTCTTCAGTGGCGCCGACGATCATGACGTCGAGGATTGGCTCTCCTCATACGCCCGCGTAAGTGCGCATAACAAGTGGGATGACAAGGATAAACTGACTAACGTCATCTTCTATCTTTCTGGAGTCGCTCATCTCTGGTTCCGGAATCATGAATCCGACCTTACCACCTGGACTGCCTTTACTAATTATTTCAAAGAGGTCTTCGGTCGCCCTGCTGTGCGAAAGCTTCGTGCGGAACAACGCTTGCGTGGTCGCGCTCAGCAAAAGGGTGAAAACTTCACCAGCTACATTGAAGATGTCGTTGACCTTTGTCGGCGCATTAACCCCACTATGCCAGAAAGTGAAAAGATAAAGAATGTCATGAAAGGCATCGAAGATGATGCCTTCCAGATGCTCTTGGCGAAAAATCCTCGAACGGTTGACGAGGTGATCACCCTGTGCCAGAGCTACGACGAGCTCCGCAAACAACGCCTCACTACGCGCCGAGCTGCCGCGCCGGACGACACGATTTCGGCCCTCACCGACAGTTTCAATGCTGCTCCCGCCCACTCCGCGTTCCTCGACCAAGTCAAACAATTTGTTCGAGAGGAAGTCGCGCGTCAACTGTCCCTTTTGCCTGCTACCCGGTCGTCTGAGTCCTCCTTGTCTCCGGAACTACGTCGGGTCATACACGAACAAGTGAGCGACGCACTACCTCTCGCTCATCAGCCCCCTCCAGCGCCGGTTCCGCTCACGTACGCTGCCGTCGTTGCCAGTCCAAGACCTCCGCCTGCAGTTTCGCACTACACGCCCACAAGCGGCTTCTATGCGTCGCCTTCTGCAGCTGCAAACTACGTGCCCAGAAGCGACTTCTGCGCGCCTCCGCAGCCCCTACGCCCGGCTCAGCATTGTGCACCTCAGCCTGGGCCCCCTGTTCACAATCCGTGGCGTGCCCAGGACAATCGGCCCATCTGCTACGCGTGTGGCTTTGCTGGCCACGTGGCACGATTTAGCCGCCGGTGGGGTTGGTACCCTCCCGATACTGCGAGACCACAAGGGAATGCACCTGACTCCCAGTCCCGCTATGTCCCACCTGTACCGCACTTCGCTTCCTCGTCTCCTGCTCCTCAAAGTTTCACCACTCGTCGGTCTCCCTCTCCCTGTCGACGTTCCCTGTCCCCCCTTGTCCGCCGCCCCCCCGCTGTGGGGAAAACTAAAAGGCGCAGTTCCGGAGGCAAGAACTGCGATCTCATCGAACTGCTCAAGCCCTCGTTTATTCCCTGCGAACGTCATTGAAGTTTATGCGGAAGGTATCGCTGTTCACGCGCTTGTCGACACCGGTGCCGCGGTGTCAGTGATTGCCGACCAGACTTCGCCGTACGCTCCGAAAGGTCGCGACGCCGTTTTCCGCTATTTCGCTACGTACAGAAAACGCTGAGCCAATTGAGCCTGTAGGTACTTGCACCGTCCGTGTCGCCATACAAGACAGTTTATATCACATTGAGTTTGTTGTTCTTCCCCGCTGCTCTCATGCCATCATTCTAGGATGGGACTTCCTCTCTTCTAATCGCGCAGTTATTGATTGTGCCCGTGCAGAACTTGCGCTGACTCCATTTTGCGGAAGTCTTTCTGCAGATTTGGTTCTTTCTTCTGCTAGAGTGTTCATCGCCGCCGACACCGATATCCCTGCTTTATCTTCCGCCCTTGTGCCCGTTTCCTGTGCTGCTTTCTACGATTCCACAGTTCTCTTCACGCCGTCGAAACTTGCTGCACGCCGTCATCCCTTCTTGCTTCCCTTCGCCATCCTTCCCATTCGCCAGAGCTCCAGCGCACTTTACGTTACGAATCCGTTTTCGTGTCCATCAAGCCTACGACATGGCGAGTGCCTCGGGTCTGATTACGAATTCGAGCCGAACTTTCTCTATGATGTGCCTGATGACTTGACTCCTCTTCAGGTTGACGCCATGGCTCTTCCTGTCTCTGCATCTAAGCCAGCATGTGACAGAACGTTTGCTCGGTGTATTGATCCGCAGCTCACGCCGAGTCAGCGCGCGCAGATCGTCGACCTCCTTACCCGATTTCGCACTTCTTTTGACCTCCAACAACAATGTTTAGGGCGTACAGCTACAGTCGTTCATCACATCGACACCGGTAGCCATGTCCCACTACGGCAGCGTCCATACCCTGTGTCCGCGACGGAGCGCCGTGTCATCGACGAGCACGTAGGCGACATGCTTCAACGCGGCGTGATACAGCCTTCCCACAGTCCTTGGGCCTCTCCAGTAGTGCTGGTGAAAAAGAAAGATGGGACAATTCGTTTTTGTGTGGACTATCGACGCCTCAACAGAATAACCCGGAAAGATGTCTATCCTCTCCCCCGTATCGACGACGCACTAGACTGCCTCCAAGGCGCTGAATTATTTTCGTCCTTAGACTTACGATCTGGTTACTGGCAAGTCCCGGTGGCTGAGTCAGATCGCCCGAAAACGGCATTCGTTACGCCTGACGGCTTATATGAATTTACCGTGATGCCCTTTGGCCTGTGCAATGCGCCTGCCACATTTGAAAGAATGATGGATAACATCCTCCGCGGCCTCAAATGGCAGACATGCCTTTGTTATCTCGATGACATTGCCATCTTTTCCCGGACTTTTCTTCTCACCTGCTCCGACTCGAACGCGTTCTCACTTGCCTCGCCGATGCTGGACTCCAGCTCAACATCAAGAAGTGTCGCTTCGCCGCCCGACAGCTAGTCATCCTTGGCCACGTTGTTTCTAAAGATGGTGTGCTTCCAGATCCTACCAAACTCCAAGCAGTCGCCGAATTCGCACGACCAAAGACCACCAAAGAACTCCGCAGCTTCATCGGATTGTGCTCATACTTTCGCCGTTTCATCCGCAACTTCGCCACCATAATAGCGCCTTTGACGCAGCTTGTCGCGGGTAACCACGACCTCTCGGCCTGGTCGCCACTTTGCGATGCCGCATTCACGACGCTGCGTCGTCTTCTAACCTCACCCCCGATTCTCCGTCATATCGACCCCAGCGCATTGACAGAAAGTCACACGGATGCTAGTGGTGTCGGCATTGGCGCTGTTCTTGCGCAACGAAAGACTGGCTTCGATGAATACGTCGTTGCTTACGCCAGCCGCGCTCTGACGAAAGCGGAAGCCAACTATTCCGTTACAAAAAAGAATGCTTGGCTATCATTTGGGCCACAACTAAATTACGCCCTTACCTCTACGGCCGCCCATTCGACGTAATAACTGACCATCATGCCCTCTGCTGGCTGTCGTCCTTAAAAGACCCCTCAGGTCGACTCGCTCGATGGGCGCTCCGCCTCCAAGAGTACGACATTCGAGTGCTGCACCGCTCTGGCCGTAAACATACGGACGCGGATGCCCTGTCCCGCTCCCCTTTGTCAGGCCAGCCCAATTATTCGAAGGTACCAATATGCGAGTCCTCCCTCACCGCCATGGACATGCTTTCGGAGCAGCAGAAGGATCGATGGATTGTCTCTATGCTGGCTTTTCTGTCCAACCCATCAGCGCCTTCTGACCGTACACTGCGTCGCCAAGCACACCACTTCGCTGTTCGTGACGGACTCCTTTACCGCCGCAAGTATACCTCTCGGACGGCCGCAAATGGTTACTCGTTGTCCCACGGCATCTACGTTCGGACATATGTGCAGCGTTTCACGATGACCCTCAGTGCGCGCATTCAGGAGTACTAAAAACGTACGCGCGCCTGCGACTCCGTTATTACTGGCGCGGAATGTACCGATTCGTCCGCCGATATGTGCGCTCCTGCCTCGCTTGCCAACGCTGCAAGAATACCCCTTGTTCCTCAGCTG
This sequence comes from Dermacentor silvarum, assembly GCF_013339745.2. NCBI lineage: Eukaryota > Metazoa > Arthropoda > Arachnida > Ixodida > Ixodidae > Dermacentor > Dermacentor silvarum. The sequence continues at coordinate 150,601,378 of NC_051161.1, forward strand.
CCCCACTGCAACCCTTGCCTTGCCCAGGACGCGCCTTTGACCGCGTCGGAGTTGATCTTTACGGGCCCCTGCCGAGTACTTCAGACGGCAACCGCTGGGTGATTGTGGCAATAGACCATCTGACGCGTTACGCGGAAACTTCGCCTCTGCCCAGCGCATCTGCGCGTGATGTTGCATGGTTCCTTGTGCGTAACATCATACTTCGCCATGGAGCCCCCAGAGAATTGCTCAGCGACAGAGGCCGTGTGTTTCTCTCTGAGGTTATAGAAGCCCTACTCAAGGAATGCCACGTAATTCACCGCACCACTACTGCATACCACCCGCAGACTAATGGGATGACTGAGCGCTTTAACCGTACTCTTGGCGACATGTTATCCATGTACGTCGCATCTGACCAGACCAATTGGGACCGCGTTCTACCCTTCGTGACCTATGCTTACAACACCGCCACACAGACCACTACGAGGATTTCCCCGTTCTTTCTTCTTTACGGACGCGAGCCTTCCTGCACAATGGATACCATCCTCCCGTATCGCCCTGACACAACGGAGTCTACTGCCCTGTCCGAAGCTGCTGCACACGCGGAAGAGTGCCGACAGCTCGCCCGCACATTTACTACGGAAGACCAGCAGCGACAGAAGCACCGTTGGGATACTTCCGCCTCTCCTGCACCCTATGCTCCTGACTCACTAGTCTGGCTTTGGGTTCCCGCCACCAGCCCTGGACTTTCAGCGAAACTCGTTTCCAAGTACCAGGGTCCCTACCGTGTGGTCAGTCAAACGTCTCCTGTGAACTACATGATAGAACCCCTTGAGCCACCTTCGGATAAGCGCCGCCGAGGGCGCGAAATCGTGCACGTTCAGCGGCTAAAGCCTTATTTCGACCCCCCTGTGCTCTCCTGCCCGTAGGTCGCCGGGACGGCTCCTTTTCTCCGGGGAGATAATTGTACTGAAGAAGAACGAGCAGTATGCACTGCTTCAAGAAAGACGACGACGACGAGTTGGTCGAAGCCGTGTGCCTGTGTTGCCTGCGCTGTGTAACCTCTCGTTGCAGTGCTCTACGCTCTAATTAATTACACTAGAGTGCCTCTCTACAATATATATATATATATATATATATATATATATATATATATACTGCTGATACTGTCATGGGCGTGCATGTGACCACCGCAATGCGACTCCGCATAGGGAGAACACACGGAATTATATTAGGATATCGGAAAAGAGTCACCCTCAATTGACCTCGTGTGCCATCTTAAGCCGTACTTAAATACAGCAGCGGTTTTTTGATCCATTGTATTGGCGACATACGTTTCAAAAATTTGTATTCTCGTAAAGTTTTGCCCAAGTTAATTTCCTAATATAGAAAGGACTAAACCTTGCTTTGGAAGGTTGGCAAAGATAGCTCCGCTTTAATACAGAAAGAGAACAGGAAGGGCCTAAATAAACTGGACCGTAAACTAACTAAGTATGCGATGGCGTACTCAGATTGGGATGTCTCTACAGGTGTGCGGGACATCATGGCCCGGCCATTATTAGGCCATGATGGCACCCACGCTTCTCCTATGCGAAAGTCGCTCTTCAGTTTCTCGTATTCTCGCGTCGTGACAACAAGCGCGTTGAGACGCCGTGTTATACTGCACTGCTTTCGAGATCGGCCCACATTTTCCCCACTGCACTGCCTTCGAAATTGGCGCATATTTTTAGACCGAACAATAATACCACTAAAGTAGATCTCATCTATAATGCCATCGCATTAAAATGGGATAGAAAAGATAAAAGCACACAAAATGACATCACGTGACGCACGGAGTATGTGTGATGCAACTTGCGGAATTTTTTGTCTGTGGTGTTCTTTGTTGCCTGGACAAATTTTCACATGGCATGTTTGTCCCGAAAATACGTTTGTTACTTTTCGTTTCTCTCTTGAGATTAAGATCTTGTTGGTTACGACTGCTAGATATGACGAAGCAAGCCAGAAGTTTTATTGCCATCTCGGCGCCTCCCAAGTATATCAATCGACCCCCGGTATCGGCGTTCAGGTCGTGTGGACACCATAACAATTTTGCGATCTTTATCTCACTTTTACAGTACGTTACGCGACTATTCATTATGCCTTACGAATGTAACATCGCTGTAAACGCCTCAAAGTGTCCCCTCAAGCAGCTGTCACTGCAAAACTTGAATCTTACTCATGCCGTTACAGACAGTAAAGCGTAGCAAGATATTCACAATTATGTGGTGCCAAGAAAACCGCCCCCTATGCCACGTATTGTTTCCTCATATTAGATACTGCCTTGATACTTTTTTTTTGTCTCACTGGTTCGGTGCATGTGACAAAGTGATTTAATTTTCTGGGAAATGTCACACATGTTATTTATCTGCCCGATACAAAGCTAAGTTGAGCTACTTTTTCAGCCTGTGCTCATTACAAGGCAAGTGCACTGTAAGGGCAGGAACAAACGCGAACCAGACAAAGTTCAGCTCTCAGCATCCGATCAGAACTTTATATCGTCTGAAAAAAACACAATATTCTTCTGCATTTTTGAAACTGTATCAGCATTACATATCATAGAAATATACAAGTATGAGCTAAAAGAAGGGTTACATTTCAAATCAAGGAAAACAACTATTTCCAAAATTGAAATAGTTGAAATAGTTTCAACGTCGCCACTCGTCAAAAGCAGTTCGGCATGTCTATTAGGCCGCGCACGCACCATAGCACGCTATTTCGCACCCAGCAACTGCCGCCAGGTGTCGCCCCGCAGAGAAAAGACGGCCGTTCGTGTGCTCTACACAGCAGTGGACGGCACTGTACATTTCCACGCAAGCTCTGCTCACAGCCAGCCCCTTGCATAGGGAATAAGTATAACTAAGAGTGGTAAGAGAAGCAGCCCGGGGACGCCCTGCGCAAATAGAGGACTATCGAGGTCGTTAGGCAAACACAGCGCGGTCTCGACATCTTCCCGCGCTGCCGCTCGCGTTAATCAATCTCCTCGCCACGATCCATACGAGCATGGTAAGGTGTATGCCACGACGATTTATGCATGGAACCATATAAAGGTAGGGCAGCCGTTACGCGAATCATCCCACCTGCCTCATTAGTCATAGCAAATGCAAATCATGCGCAATGCAAGTAACGGACACAAGCGGTTTTTACCCACGTTGCACTGTAGCTCTACAGCTGCAAATGCGCATGATAATTAAAGTGATGCCTCTATTTTCGGAGCGGTTCAGCGACAGCCGCTGAAGAAGCAGACGCGCTAGTATGCGCTCTAGTTTCATTTTGTGTTCCTTATCTTCACTGTGTATTCTCGCTCGTCATAGCTGGGGCAGTTCGTATCAATTTCAGGGGGAGGTTATGATTAATTGCCAGGCCGAATAAGACGAAACGGGCAAAGTGGAAGCTTTTGTTTGAAATATTCATCATTAGAAGAAGAAAAAAATATCTACAAGAGCCGGTGGTTTCCTACGGGAGTGTGTACTCTGCTAGACGTTGCTTCGAAAATTGAGTTATTTCGTAGAGATACGTGAGGTACTCTAGTAGCCTGTGTGTCTGCGCCTTTGCGCACACCTTGTGGTTGCCTTAATTGGAATTTATCACGGCCGCAAAGCAAACTACTTCCGTTCAACGTGAAATGCCCACGATGAACTTAATTTTTTTTAAATAAAATTTACTCTAACTTTCTCTTTTGTCTGTCTTCCGTTCTGTTTTTCGTCTTTGTAAAACAGAACAAAAGTATACTACGTGGTACTAAGCGATAGCGACTTCTCATTTAATTTATGCAGTTTGGGCAGCGAAAGGATATGGCATGTGGGTGCGCATTTACCGATATAATGAACTATCCCTACTTTATTTTACAAGCAACAGCTTTGAATAAACACCTTAGATCACAAACAAGAGGGGTAAATGTGCTCAGAAAAGCTGCCTCTGAATCTTTATAGTACTACAATAGGTACTAACGAACTTCAGGCAATCTACATTTATTGCTGTTATTAAAATACGTCAAGACTGGTACAACGATGAAGGCCCAGAACGACCCGACACAAACCTCTGTACCCATTTTAAACGAAATCAATTAAATATAAGTAAAAAAGTTGCGCCCTTTTGTCTTTTCTTCCCATTCCGGACAGATAGCCGTCTGTTAGTTAGTTAGTTAAATTGGGTTTATTGGCGCAAAAGCGACTTAGGCTTTGCTGCGCCAGACACAGGGTGTTTAAAATTCAATGGTAGAAAAGAGGTAAAACCTGCATTATTTAAGTCTGTTCAGAAAGCCTACTTTATCTAGAAAATTCACGACATTTGTAAGAGGGACAAGGGGATCGTCTCCCAAAATGAGAGTGGAGTGTAGTGGTACCTGCAAATTGTATAGATCGTGGAAATGTTTTTTGTCTTTGTCTTTCGATATTTGGGCATGTAATTAAAATGTGTAGTACAGTAAGTGGTTCTTGACATTTATCACATACCGGCTGTGCTTCCTTTGTGAGTAGATAATTGTGTGTGAGGTGTGTGTGCCCTATTCGGAGTCTGGCTATATTACCTCCGTAAAGCGTTCTTGATGATTGCAGGTTTTCCATTCACCTAGCACTGGTTTCATGATGTGCAATTTGTTATTATTGTTCATGTTCCACTGGAATTGCCATTTATTATTTAGTGCTCTGCAAATAGCTTGAAGCCCGTCCTTCAAAGGTAGCTTTATTTTAGATACAGCTTTGTGTTTCGCATTGGCAGCACATATATCCGCCTTTTCATTTCCCGGGATCCCAATGTGACTTGGGACCCAGCAGAGACGAGTTGAGTGGTTTTGATTTATGCGTGACAGTGTGTGTAATATGTCGCCGATGAGCGGTTTTTGATCTGATTTTGAGTTGAGGGCTTTAAGACTACTTAGGAGTCGGTGTAGATGACTGCTTTCTTGTGTTTTCTATTTACAACTTCTTGCACTGCCATCCACAAGGCATAACATTCGGCTGTAAAAATAGAAACGAATAGCGGGAGTCGAACAGTCTGTTCCCATTTCCCGATATGGCACTGCTTCCACATAATCATGTGTCTTGAACCGTCTGTGTAAAAACTCGTTGTAAGTACTGTATGTTTCTTGTATTGTGCGGAACTCTTGTATTATGTGCTCCTGTGGGGTATCCTGTTCTTAAGGTGTGTGTTAGTGAAAAATCGAGAAATCGTGTGAAGTCGCACCAGGGGGGTAATCTCGATGGCTTATCTGCAACACGAAGTGCCTCTTTTGGGATGTCACACTCCTGACATTTTTTCAAATCGAAGTATCAGAGGTTGATGGTATGTGGTTATTAGTATAGTGTATTCTTGTGGTACAGTATGTGACAATATCATACATATATACTGTGGTGATGATCGAACTCTGAGAACGTAGGTTAGCATGAGTTGTGTTCTTTGTTCGAGCGATGGCTCGTAGTTTCTGCATATAGACTAGGAACAGGGGAAGTTCTGTAGGCACCAGTGCTAAGGCGTAGTCTTAGATTATGTACTGTATCTAGTCGCCTGAGGTAGGATGGTCTGGCTGACCCTAGACTACACAAACGTAGTCTATTTGCTGCGTACCAAAGATCCGTATATATGGAGGAGGCATTCCGGTCAGAGCCCCAGCGTTTGCGTGATAAGACTTTAAGTATGTTCAGGCATTGTTGGTTTTATTTTCAAACTGTTTATGTGCGCTATAAAGTTTAGCTTCTTATCAAACATAACGCCTAGAAACTTGGGTCCTTTTAACTGGTAGCACAGATTGTTGCATCTTCAGGACAGGGTCTGGATATAAGCCCCTTTATGGGAAAAAGACCACAGCGACTTTTTAGTCAGTGTGAAAGAACGAAAACCGTTCTCGTTTTCCCATGGTGTAGTTGTTTAGTTTGTGTTTGAATTGTCGTTCGCAGGTTACATGTTGTGATCCTCGGCCTGGTTTGCAGACCACCCGTAAGATCGACGTATAATGAATGCATGAGAGAAGATGGAATTATTATATTTACGGAGTTCATTTTCACCACAACAGAGTTGTGCTTAGTATACATCCCTGCGGCACAACATTTTCCGGAGGAATATGCGTGACAACGCTGTTCCTAGACGGACTTGCAATGGTCGGTCAGACAGAAAGTCGGCTAGACACTGGAGCATTTTTCCATGGATCCCTAGATCCGCCAGATCTCTTAATATGCCAAATCTCCAAGTGGTGTCGTATGCCTTTTCCAGGTCAAAGAAAACTGTAAGGCAGTGCTGTTTATGTAGAAAAGCATTCCGTATTTCTTGTTCTAGTCGGACAAGGTGATCGGTTGTTGAGCAGTTCTTTTTATACCGCACTGGTGAATTTCTAGTATATTTTGTGTTTCAAGAATGAAGGTCAGCCTTGTGTTTACGATGCTTTCGTAGGATTTTGCTAAGCAGCTTGTGAGAGCAATGGGTCGGTAGCTGCTGGGAGATGTAGGCGGTTTTCCGGCTTTCAGGAAAGGTACTATGATTGCGTTTTTCCACCATTTTGGTATTCTGCCTGTATCCCAAATTTGTTGAAAAATTCTAGTAGAGCTTTTACGGATGCAAGTGAAGGTGGGAAAGCATTAAAATCAATGCGGTCGTGGCCACTGCTGTTTTCTTGCCAGCAGAAAAGTACCCTGTTTAATTCTTGAAGTGTTAGGGGGATCATTGTGGGTTCATTTGATGTCCGTGAATAGGCAATCTCTGTTTCTCTGCAGACTGTTTGTATTTTAGAACGTGTCGGAGTAGTTCGCTGAGCTCGAAACATTATAAAAGTGTTCCCCTAGTATGTCAGCTTGTTCGTGTAGTGTCGTCTGTATGCCTGCGTTGTGAGTAAAGGTACTGTATACGACGAATAGTCTCCCCTGATTTCCTGAGCTGATCCCCAACTTTTTCGATGTTGAACTATTAATTGAGGTGACATATACTTGCCATGATGACTTTTCCGCTAGCCTCGGACATATCGCGCTTTTGCTTCAGCCTGTCTGAAGTTTATAAGGTTGCTATAGGTGGGTACCTTCTCAGGATACCCCAAGCCTTATTTTGCTGTTTCTTTGCTTGTGTGCACTCTGGTGTCCACCAGGGGTTTAGCTTATTTCGCACATGTTTGATGATTGAGGTATTGCCTTTTCTGCCGCTGCTATTAGGAGGCTGTGAGATTTTCATTGATTTCATCGATGCTAAGTTCTGGTGAAAGGCCCTTAGTTGGTTTTGCGTTCTCCATAATAGATGGTCAGTCTGCATG